>NC_064818.1:36559276-36563138 GCF_023721935.1 Panthera uncia | reverse complement strand
AGCAGAGGGTGGGAGGGGCTCAGCATCCAGGGGGTAGGAGGGCTCCAGAAGTGGGCGGAGTTCAGGCACCTGTACCCACTCAAGCTGCTGCCCACTTCCGGGATATCTGACTTTGCTTCCGAAGCTGCTCCTATTTAAGGCACTCTCCTTCCCATCTTTCTGTTTGCGGCAGAAATTATTTTTGAAATGTGGCCTCAACGCAAAACTCTTTAGTTGTTTATTCATTCATATGTTCACCGATTAATTAAAAAAGATCTATTGAGCACCTAACACATGCCAGGCACCGTGTTAGGACAGTAAAGCAGAGAACAAGGTAGAAGGGGCCCCTGCCCTTTCCAGCTGAATACAAGTCAAGTGGAAGTCTTTAAGCCGGAGGCCACAACCTTCCTTCAGGAATCTGGAAACATCTGCTTCAAACCTGTCTCTACGTGCCTTGGAGAGTCTTTCAGACCTAAGAGAGAGTGGAAGCCAAAAGCACGGTGACATCTACTATTGAATGAGCACTCACTGTTATCGATATCCCCATATTAAAGATGAGGAAACTGAGTGTGTGCAGAGAGAGGTTTATCCAACAGCACCCAGCTGATAAGTTTCAAGGCTAATATTTAAATCAGGCCTTCTGACTGCGGAGTTGCCTGTTCAAGTGCTACACCAGGAAGGTTCTATGTCCACCAGACACCGAGCATTGTGCTAGGGCTTTGTATCAGCCCTATCTCTGAATCCTCCTAGCCCTGCCAAAGGGTGATGTTTCTTACCAATTTAGAAACACAGAAATTGAGGCTCAGGAAAGTTAAGTAGCTAGGCCAGGGATACATAGCCAGCGAGTGTAGTGGGATCTCAGTGCATATTTCTGAGTGATTTCCCTTTAGGAGGGAAGGAGCTCGGGAGACGAGAGGAAAGAAGGTGGTCAGCCGTGGGGAGAAAAGAGCCAGTGGGGGTGGGAGGGGTGGGGGCAACAAGTTCTCAGAGTGGGGTGAAGCAGAGCAGAGTGGACACTGCAGGAGGTGTGAAGGAAGGGCCTGGGTGGCACCAGGACGTGAATGCCTGCCGGGAGAGAGCAGTTTTCTGTGGGGGGCTGTGCTCGGAAGGCGGATTGCAAAGCACCAACTAAGTAGTGAGTGGTCGATGAGCTTGTGGAGGTCTCTGTGTCTCCTGAGGACAGTAGAGAGGCAAAGGGGGCCTCTGAGAATGGGGAGACCTGCATCAGAGCAGAGGGAGACCGTGAGCACACATGTGTGTTGAGAGTGTGGAGATTGTACCCAGAGCATGAAAGAAAGGGCTGTTTCCAAGGAGGAGGGAGCCCTCTGTTTCTAAGATCAGAAGAAAGAAGGAAAAATGGGTCCATCTACAGAGAAATTCCTAGGCAGTAATAGGTGACAGGGTGACTTGTAAAATGGGGATGCCCAGCCTTGTCCTTCCAACCTCCTCCATCGTGATGGAACTGTGTTAGTTTCCTGGGGTTGCCAGAACAAGTTACCATAAACTGCAGGGCTTAAAACAACAGAAATTTAGTAATTCACAGTTTTGGAGTCCAGAAGTCCGAAATCAAGCTTCACAGGGCCGGTTTCTTCTGAGGGTTCTGAGGCAGAATCCATTCCAGGCCTCTTTACTAGCTTCTGGCAATCCTTGGTGTTCCTTGGCTGGTGGACCCATCACTCCAACCTCTGCTTCCATCTTCTTGGAGACAGAATACATAGTATTCTCGTGTGTGTGTGTGTGTGTGTGTGTGTGTGTGTGTGTGTGTGTCTGTGTCCAAATTTCCTTCTTATAAGAACACCAGCCTTCGGATTAGGGCCCACCCTAATCCTATGTGACCTTATTTGAACTTGACTACCTCCACAAAGGCCTTATTTTCAAATAAGGTCATGTTCATAGGTACTGAGAGTTAGGGTGTGAACATATCTCTTAGCAGGATACAATTCAACCCAGAAGAGGGCACAAAAGAAATAGTGTGTGAGAATGTGCCCTAAAGGGTATAAAATGCTACAGAAGTACAAAGGCATTGGTTAAAGAAATGCTAAAGTTAAATATGTTTGTAAAGTAAACTATTTCCTCCCAGGGATTTATGTATTGCATACAATGCTGTAGTTTCCAATAAAGGGTTTGCTGAAAGTAGTGTCTATCACTGGGAAATAATGCTCTTAGCAAATGAGCTTCCTCATTGCATCCCTTTTAGGGGGCACTGGGAGACTGGGTCTCCCTGCTGTCTCAGGCACCCTTTGGATCAGGACTTACTCCTACATGGTTCCAACCATAAGCCAAATTAGTCTCCAGCTTCTCCTCCTCTCCCCTTCGTCTACCCCTCCACCCCCTAGATTTCTAAGAACAAAGGGTCCATCCTTCAGGTGTGTCCTGAAGGATGCCTTTGCGGATAATTTAGTTTCTGCAGTTGCTGTGGAGGAGGTGGTGGCCAGAAGAGGGAACCATCTCTCAGGGGCAGGGGTGAAGGGACAGTTAGGGAGCCTGTCTAGACCCTGGTGGTGTGCAATAACCAGGCTTCTGCTACCCTAGAACCTTGCTTGGCTATCGAAGCTCAGAGTATCTGAGCAGGGAGGCTTCTTAAGAGTTTAGTTCTGCCATTTTTGGTCACGGAGGTCTCAAAGAATTTAATCAAAGTTATGGACCCCCGCCCCAGAGATACATACATGTGCACACAAAGGTTCAGATAATTTCAAAAGTTTCACTGACACCCTCCAGCTTATTTATGAACCCAAGGCCAATAACCCCTGATTAAAAACACCCTTCCCACCCTGTTTTTCTGAGGAGGAAAGTAAGATCATCCAGAGTAACTGATTTGCTCCCACACTGCACAGTTATTTAAAGGGAAATCCAAAAGTGAAGTGCAAATTCTGGTCTGCTCATTCTAACCACTGTGTATATATAGAGTTTGTTTCCATTAAATAAAAGTGACTCCTCCCTTAAAGAGGCAGAATTTGAAGAAAATTTTGCTTTTGGTGGGAGGAAAGGAAGTGGTTGGGGTAGGAGTGACAGTCAGTAGGAAAAGCACCCTTGGCCCCTGGCGTTGGTAATTGAGATTCATTCACTCCAACACAGACATTTGCAATGGTCCCAGGATCCCACTTTACACTAGTGCTGTGGGGTTACTGAGCCAACAGTTGGCATTCCAGCTTTAAGGACCTCCTCCTGCATTTGGGGGGTATGTGGTATGTGTCTGTGAAAGCCTATAAAGGAAGGCAGAAGAGTTCTTGGACTCGGAGTGGGACTGTAGATCCTCATTGAGTGCGTCAGGCTACAAGGTCTCTGTACCCGGTGATTTGCCTCGCTAGAATCTCGGGGTGACATCTAGGGGGTGCACCTCTCGTGTGAAAAACACCAAGGGCTCCACCACAGAGCCCCCTCCTTCTTCATCTAGCAACACATCCCCTCCTCCAAAATCCAAACCCCTCTAAGACTCGGGGACCATCAACCCGTCTCAAATAGGGGTGACGGGAAACATCCTGATGAAACGAGACTCAGGGGAGTCTACTGGGAAATTATCTAGGGGTTCCTGGGAGTGGGGGAAATCTCACATATTCAGAAGAGGTCTTAATTTTGAGACGTCCAAATTCAGGGGGCCCCCCCACCCCCCTCATTTGTCTCCAAGCTTTATTTTGGAGTTCTCAGGTTGAAGACCCTGGATTGGGGACAGGGTTTTGTTTGAGGCCGGCTCCAACAGCCTGGGGGCTGGCCGTGTGCCTGGTCGAGGAGGGTAGGGGTAGCCTGCTACTTCCAGCGGGTTCTCTAATTCCGAGTCCCAACCCCGGCTGCGCTCGGGCCTCGGGGCCCCGGAGAGCGAGCGGGCGAGCGCGGCGTCCCCGCCTCCCGGGCGGGCCGGGGGCGGGGAGGCGGGGAGGCGGGGACC